>NC_057808.1:475021133-475030467 GCF_018294505.1 Triticum aestivum
GAAGCACCATGCTCCGCGCTAGCAGTCGACACGGTCGAGGAGCGGCTATGCCCGTGCAAGTATGGTAACACCATGCTCCGCGCTGGTGATAAACAACTGAGGGTGGTCTCATGACCGCAGTAACTTCACGGAGCCACCAGGCTCGGTGCTTAGCCTCACCGTGCTGCTTTCCCCTTGGGAGAGTAGTGCGAGGGGGCTTGGCACGGGGGCTACGCTCAGGTCACGCCTGGCGTACGCCACCTCACCAGGTCCCTCGAACCTGGTCTTCGTGCAACCCTCCCGAGCGAGAGCCCAACGAGGACAGGTATGGGGTCTGTTCGTACATCAAGGGGGACCCTTGGGCATCGCGACCCAAGGGCCTAACTGGTCACGTAGCCCCTCACCCCTTGGCCCATCCTGATGATCCGGACGGCCCAACAGCGGCTGAGGTACGCGTGGGGCCGGGCCCTGCCGATGTAGAACGTTAGGACCTGCTCCCACATCTCCTTCCTGAAGGCTGTTTGTACGTCAAGGGGAACTCCTGAGCATCGCACCTTAGGAGCCTAACTGGTCACATAGCCCCTCACCCCTTGGTCCGTCCTGGTGATCCGGACGGCCCAACGGCGGCTGAGGCACGCGCGGGGCTGGGCCCTGCCGACGCAGAACGTCAAAGCAACAGGAAGGAAATCGCAGAATCTTAGCAAATTATTACATCACATACTGTCTTCAAAATACTAAACATAAGTTTAACGCTTCCACGAGGCACGAGGCATGATTATAGGAAACAAAGGTAGAAGAAAAGCGCCGCCATCGAGTCCCTTCTTCAGCCTTGGGCGCCGCCGTTGCCTGCAAGAGGCGCTTCTTTGCCAGCAACGTCGCTGTCGCCTGTGCCGTCGGCTATGGCCATGGCATCGGCGACGACATCAGCCGAGGGCGCTAGCTCGATGGCGAGGAACTTCTTCAGCAGGGTGTCCACCCGGTCCTGCATGGCATCGGCGGCAGCTGCGCAGTGCTCCTCATCCACAGGCTCGAGCAGGGCATCGAGGTCCATGTCTGGGTCGTGAAGATATAGATGGCTGAAGATGCGCGTCAGAGCGGAAGCAGAGAGCGCGCGAGCTTCTTCCTCCACCATGGGGCCAACCCCCTGGCACGCCATCGAGCGCCAAGACAAGTTGGGGGAGCAGCTCGGTGGGGCCCTCGTCAGCAGCCACCAACGGATCCTTTGAGTCCCTCCCGTAGAGCTCTTTCAGCGCCTTGCGGGACTACAGCTCAAGGGAGTCGAAGGCCGCGCGATCTCTGGCAAGAACCTTCACCTTGGCGTCCAGTTGTGACCTCTCCGCCTCCACCTCCTTCTGCAGCTTCTCCAGGCGGTTGCGCTCTGTGGCCTGCGCCCGTCCTAGCTGCTCCAGCTCAGAGTCGCGACCAGCGATGGCATCTTCCCGAGCCTTCATCTTCTCCTCCTGCACCACACGCTAGCGAGCCTCAGCGGCGCGCTCGCTGCGAAGGGTCCCCAGCTCGGCCTCCAAAGCCCGGCAACGATCCTTGGTAGCTTCGGCGTCCTTCAGCGCCTCGTCGCGGGCGGACGCGGCCTGGCCGGCGTCCCGCCTACCCTCCTCAGATGCCGCTACGGCCTGGCACCACGCGGCTCGGGGGCTGGCGTTGTATTGGCTTCCCCTAAAGGTGACAAGTTCCATTATGTGCTACAGTTGATGTTTCCTTGCACTAACAATGCGGCTGAGTACGAGGCCTTGCTCCACGGTCTTCGGATGGCTAAGGAAATGAGTTTGAGCCGGGTACGATGCTTCGGTGATTCAGACTTGGTGGCTCAACAAGTATCAGGCAAGTGGGACTCTAAGGACCCTCTAATGGCGGCTTATCGCCGCGAAGTTGATGCCATTGCTGGGCACATTCAGGGCTACCAAGTAGAACACATTGATCGCAGGAAGAACGAGGCGGCTGATGCCCTAAGCCGGCTAGGCTCTCAGCGAAAGCCGGTGCCGCCTAACACTTTCCTGGATGTCCTGTATAGCCCTTCGGTTAAGTTGCCTATGAAGGAAGACTTGGCTGTCCCTGACCCGGAGGCACGACTGGTGGCGGCTCTCCATATCATACCAGACTGGACAATGCCATATCTGGCTTACATGACCCGGGGCGAGTTGCCTGAGGATGAAACTTTGGCCAGGCAAATAACCCGGCGGGCCAAGTCAATGATTGTTATTGATGGCGAGTTGCATCATCGCAGTGTTACAGGAGCATTTCAGCGTTGTGTCTCCCCTGAGGAAGGTCAAGAGATCTTGCGTGAGATCCATGAAGGGGATTGTGGCCATCACGCCGGCTCAAAGTCCCTTGTGGCCAAGGCTTTTCGTCATGGTGTTTATTGGTTGACGGCTCATGCTGATGCAGAGGACTTGGTCAGTAAATGTGATGGTTGCCAGAGGTTCTCACAACGGGCTCATGTACCGGCTCAGGAGCTGAGGATGATCCCAATCACTTGGCCCTTTGCAGTCTAGGGGCTTGACATGGTTGGGCCTTTTAAAAGGTCCAAGGATAAGAAGACCCACCTCTTGGTGGCAGTTGATAAGTTCACAAAGTGGGTGGAGGCTGAGCCAGTTAGTAAGTGCGATGCAGCCACGGCGGTTCAATTCATGAAAAGGGCCTTTATTCATGGTTTATGGAGCAGAAGCAGTCCTCCCCAGTGACATCCGTCACGACTCACCTCGCGTGGCGGCTTATGTTGAGACGGATAATGAACAGGCGCGCCAAGATGCTCTTGACTTGTTGGATGAACAGCGTGATGTGGCAGCAGCCCGTTCAGCGATTTACCAACAAGACCTGCGCCGTTATCATAGCCGCCGGGTCAAATCCCGGATCTTCCAGGAAGGCAACCTTGTGCTCCGGCTCATCCAGGATCAAACAGATGCACACAAGTTATCCCCACCTTGGGAAGGGCCCTTTGTGGTCAGCAAGAACTTGCACAACGGGTCCTATTACCTCATTGACGTTCGGGAGTGCAAAGATTCACGTAAGGCGGAGGAGGAGACCCGTCGGTCGTGGAACATAGCTCAGCTTCGGCCTTACTACACTTGAGCCACCGGCTCTCGTGGTGTACATATTTCTCTCAGCCATGTATATATTATGATAAGCAATAAAGCAGGACCTCTGTCCTTTTTTCTCCTCCAAATATGCACGTGTTGTTTTTATTGCAAGATTACATGATGACTTAAAGGAGGATCCGGCTTATGATCGTATTCGAATCTAGCCATAAACAGTAAAGTCACTTGGGGGCTTCCTGTTCAAACATGGGTCGTATTCGAACCAAAGAGAACATAGCTGTCGATACCCATTTGATTGGCAAAAGTGCCGAGCTCATTGGGAGGTTTCCTTTGGTCATATTTGAATCATAGTTTAACCCTTCTGAGAACCGACGTGGATCGTATTCGAATCAGCGTCGTTAAACAATTCTTGAAATCACTTGGGGGCTTCCTGTTCAAACATGGGTCGTATTCGAACCAAAGAGAACATAGTTGTCGGTACCCTCTTGATTGGCATCGCCACACCCACTGGGGGCTATGTGATCGTATCTGAATCTTAGCTTAACCTCTTTGGGCCGGGTCTCTAGTCGTATTCGAACCGGAAGCCCCTAAGTTCCTATGTTCTATCACAAGTTTACTCTGATTGTGTCAAGGTGTGTACGGCCGGGTCTTGCTTTGCCGGCTTAACTTTGGTTTACAGTGTTTGTTGAACACCATGGGTGTCATTAAGACAGGTAAATCGGAGTCAAGATACCAAACTTGTTACCCGGGTTATCTAAACCGGAAGTATGCTTACAGGCCGCTAAGTGTGTTATTACGGTTGTGTTAAGGATATAATTGAGGGCCAGTCTTTTTTGAGTCATATTCCGGGTTATCTATCCAAAACACCTGACGCTCAGGGCGGTAAGCCGCCTCGAGACTTGTGATTTGCCTTTCTATGCAAGGTACTTAAAGGCACCTCTTTGAGGTTGAGAAAAACAAAGGAATGATTATGACCCGGAGCAACATCAAAGAGACAACTTCAAAAGACCTTGGCATTCAATACGTGCACGATGGCACGGCAGAGATAGACTGTTGCACCTACTCTATTACAAAACTCATCAAGTCTAAAAAGGGTGGAGCATTGTTTGGTAAACCGCCGGCCGAGTTACGATGCCCGCTGAGTGGAAGTCTCCGGCTCGTTCCTATCCTCTCCTCCGGCTGATCCCAAGACCTGGAAGGTTGATGACTTCCAGTCGATGCTGCTGAGAGCCTCGAATTGGGCTTCCTCGTCAATTAACCCGGCCGGGTCAATCTCCGGGGCGAAGGTGTGCTGACGAGCCGGCGGGATCAGGTTGAGGGCTTCATAGCGAGGGGTTGGAATCCTCTGATTCTCCGCGTCATAACCCGGCTGGTACTTGGTCAGGTCTGTGTCGTTCCCGATGAGGGTGGCCACCGGGCGTACAGCTTTCACGCACGCCGCGAAGTCCTTCTGATCGAAAGCTGAACCGTCTTCCTTCAGGCTTGGATAGCCAAGGGCGATGTCCGCCGGGTCTAACTCCGGCAGGAATGCCTTGGCCCGGCTCAGCGCAGCGATCGCTCCGGCTCTCGCAGAAGCCCGTCGCAGCTCTTGAATCCGCTGCGGCAGAACGGCGAGCCGGCGCAGGACTTCTGCCAGGTGAGTCGGCACCTCGTTGGATAGGGCCACCACAGCTAAGGCACGCTGTGACCCGGTGTAGAGCTGCTCCACCAGGGTATACACGGCCTTTAGCTTGGTGACCACGCTCTAGTTGAGGTTAGCACTCCTGGGACCTGTTTAACAGAATCAGGTAAGTCGGCAACAAGGATGAATCATGAGATATAAACATTCTGACATTGATGAAGGCCGGTGAGGCGACTTACCGAAGATGGCGGCCACCATTTGGGAAACCTGGTGCTTTAGGCCGGAAAGCTCGGCGGTCTTCTCAGAGAGAGCTTTTTCCGCCTGTTCCGCCCGGGTCACCAGTGCGGCCTTCTCTTCGGCCCAGGCTTTTCGCTCAGCATCAAATTCTGTCTTCAGCTTCTCTTGAGCAGCGATGCTGGATACAAACTTGGCGTTTGCCTTCCGGGTCTCCATCTCCTGCATCTTCAGCCGGCTCTTGAGATCCGCAAGGTCCGCCTCTAGCTTCTTGCCAACAGCCTGAATAAATTTCCGGGTTATTAACAGTCATTATATAAGTCCCAAGCGTTTTCCAAGCAAAGACACTTGGCACTTGGGGGCTAATGCATATTGAACGTATCTATCTACATACTGCCGGCTCAATTGAGTAAGCCGGAACCTAAGTCTACAACATATTCAAATCATAAGTCGTCGACTTGGGGGCTAGCATGGCAAAGGTAACTATGCAGTAAGTAAGAAGATAGCAGAAGGATACCTCAGATTTTTGCTGGATCTGGTTTACCATGGTGACCTCGGCGTCCCGGCTCTTGTGTACTTGGCTGATGTAGCCAGAGACGAGCTCTCCAATGCTCAGGTTGCTGTAGTTGGAGAGGTCCAGATTCGCCCGGCGGGGCTGCAGCAACTCCCCCTTAGCGGAGCACTTGGCTAACACGGTCGGTCTCCCCGGCTCAACATACTCCGTCCGGGTGATTACCACGTCCGGGTCGTCTGCTCGTGGAGCTGAGCCGGAGGCCTCCAGGTTAACCGAAGTTTCGGTCGTTGTCTTGGTAGTTGGGACGGTGGCTTCAGGTGCCGTGTCCATTGGAGTGGTGGCTTCGGGGGCGGAGGCAGCTGGCGATTCTTGGACTGTCACCGCCGGCTCAGGCAAATCCGGCACTCCGGCCGACTTGGTTTTCTTCACCCTCTTGGTGAGCTTTGCTTGGGCACTGAAAGAACAACAAAGGTTAGTACAAAGAATATGAGTAAAGATCAGAACCACATGAGATGATTGTTGTTACCCGAGCGCGGTCTTGAAAGCCGGCAGATTTGACTGCATGGAGTCACCCGAAGAAGGGGAGGTCTCCTGATAATTGGAGTCAGAAGAATTGAGTGGCTGACGGATAACGCCCGCCAACGGATGAAAAGGGTACAAGTGAGAAAAAACCTCAGTTCGACGCTTCCTTGTTGCATCGGGTAACCCAGCGGAGAGATCGGTGTATTTGTTGGTCCGGGTGTGACGCCGGCTTTCATGAACCTGTCGCTTCAAAATAAATTGAGGGTCTTGGTAAGCTAAAGGATGTGAAAAGCTTACTTTCCGGGTTACCCTTCGGACTTTCAGCTGTGGCAAGGGCTCCGAGTCGGAGGAAAGTGACATTACCTCTTCAACCACTGGGTTACTGGCGCCGGTGTCATCCTGTCAATGAGCAAGTGATGATAAGGCGGACAGCAACAAACAACAAATACAGCAAGAATTTAAAGGCTTAGGGGTTACCTCTGACTCGGAGCTGTCGCTTAATTGCATCAGCTCCGAAGCAGTAGGTCTGCTTCCTTTTTTGCGAGGGGCGGCTTTCTTCGCCTTCCTGGCTTTCTTGGCCGCCTCATGGTCATATTTGACCCGCCAGAACTTATCATCAGCCTGAAAAATACAATGATGAATTCTTAAAACGGTTCAGATGAAGGTTATATGCAGACGAAGATAAAAAGTTAAAGGTAGCGGCTTACCGCTGGGGCTGAATTAGTCTTGCAGAAGGGGGCTAACCCAGTCCTTCCGCAGTCTGCCAGGCTCTCGTTTAAAAGAGCCTTGGTCTCCTCCTCTGCAACGTCTTCTGGAAGATCATTGCGGCTGTGCCTCTGAGGGTCGTCCTTTCGCCCGGTGTACTCACACATTAAGCCGGGGCGGCGGCTCAGTGGGATCACCCGCCATGAGATCCAGACCCGGACCAGGTCGATTCCGTTCAGACCGTTGCCCAGGAGGGCCTTGATTTTGTTGATAGTAGGAAGCAGAGGCTGGCGCTCCGCTTGAGTCAGCTTGTCCGACAGTGGGTGAGTCGGCTCCAGACGTGTTGGGCGAAAGCCGGGCAGCGGGCTTTCATTATTCGGGGACGTATCTTGGCAGTAGAACCAAGTCATGTTCCAGTCCTTGGGGTGGCTCGGCGGCTCTGCGTAGGGGAAAAGACAGTCCCTACGCCGCTGGATGGAAATGCCACCTAACTCTAGACTTGGCCCGTTGGCGCACTCATTCTGGCGGTTTAAGTAAAAAAGCTCTCTAAAGAGCAGCAGACTAGGCTCCTCTCCAAGGTAAACCTCGCAGAAGACTTGGAAATTGCAGATGTTGGACACTGAGTTGGGGCCTATATCTTGAGGCCGCAAGTCAAAGAAGTTGAGCACGTCCCTAAAAAACTTTGAGCCGGGCGGTGCGAAGCCCCGGCTCATATGATCTGCGAAAATCACTACCTCCCCGTCCTTTGGCTGAGGTCTCTCTTCCGACGGGTCAGGGGCACGGTAGGACATGATTTCCTTCTTAGGCAGATATCCGGACTTAACAAAATTGGCTAGGGTCTCGTTGGTGACGTTGGACCTCATCCAGTTGCAAGTGATGGGAGCCTTAGGAGGCATGGTGAAAGTTGGCGGTCTATGACAAAAAGGAAAAATGTCCGGGTTAATCATAAGCCGGAGATCTAGAGTTCAAAGCTAAGGTGGCGGCTTATGAAGGGGACTAATGATATATACTCAGGTACAGTGGGTTATTTAAGCCGCAAGGGCATTCAGAATAAATTGATTATCTACGGCCCTTATCACAGCTAAGCCGGAGGATTTTACGAAGCATGGTTTTCTTTAAACCGGAGGATTCTACGGCGTGTGGTTTCTTTAAACCGGAATTGTAAGCCGCCAAGATTCAATGGTTGCAGATTTTACTAAGTGTGGTAAAACAGGTTTCACATATTGCCGTAACTTTTTTGGATCAAAATGGTCGGTCCAAAGAAAATTTTCTAGACCTAAAATGCGGACGCAGGGGAGTTCTTGAGCTCGAAGCAGGTCTTATGCAGTAGAAAGAAGTTTGTTTTGCAGGTAAAATGAGTACTAAACGACTACCGCAGCAAGTCTATACAGATCTAAGATCAACAGGAGCAGTAGGAAAGAAAGCTACCGAAGTATGTGGCAATGGCGACGAACACGAAGAACACAGACGAACCCTACGGTAGATCTATCTTACAGGACAAGCAAGACTTACCGGAGCTGGAGAGCTGCGGAGGTTGTTGCGTTTTCTCTGGTTCGTTCAGGGTGATGCAGCGGCCTGAGCTTGGTGACGACGAGAAGACCCGCGGCGACGACGGCGGAGGAGCTCGGGCAGAGGAGCGATGGCACGAGGAAGAAGATGGAGAGGAAGTGGCTGAAAGCCCGTCGGGCCGGCCTATTTATAAGGCAAGGTCATAAGTGGGCGCGAGATTCAAGGAGACCACGGCGTGGTTATCTCCCCCCACGACGCCTCGATTTTCGGAATGACAGTAAAAGCAAAGATCCGTTGCGGATCTGGTGGAGTAAAAAACGGGCTTAATGGAAAATGACGTCACGACGGATTATCCGGAGTCCAGAGGATGACGTCACGCCGGGTTATGGCCTTCACATGAATGGTAAGCCGGAGATTTTTTCTGTCGGCAGAATTGAAGATTGACATGAGCCGGCTCAAATCAATCTGGGGCCTAATGTTGAGGATATAGACCTTAGAGTCACCCGCCAGGAGGGGCCGGGTTACTCATATGGTCGTTGCCGGAAGCCCGGAGCCAAGCTTGAAGACGATGGGCCAGAGATGGGCTAAGACCCGGATATGGCTTAAAGCCCGTAGTTACAATCATTATTATGGTTAAACTTGTAGCGTAAGGCAAGTATAGTTGAGAGTCCGAGCCGGACACTCTTATGAGCCGGCCGGGACTCTAAGGGCTGCTGGGCGTCAGCCTCCCTATATAAAGGGACGACCCGGCAGCGGTTTAGGAACAAGAACAATCTCATCGAGAGCCGGGCATAGCAGTTTAGCTCCCTGGTGATCGTAACCCTAATCAATACCACCCCAAACTGGACGTAGGCTTTTACCTTCACCGTAAGGGGCCGAACCAATATAAACCCCCGTGTTCCTTGTCCCATATTAACCCCTTCAAGCTTCCTAGTTGCGATGGCTCCACGATTAAGTCCTAGCTCGAGGACATCTTCCGTGACAATTCCACGACAAGACCAAAACCCACCAAACTCTCTTCCATGCTCTAGGTCGTTCGATCACGATCGTGTGGGCGAAAACCGCACCTCATTTGGAGCCTCCTAGCTCCCTCTACCTATAAATATGTGAGCATCCCGAAATAACATTCGCAGTCTTCAAAAACCCTAAAATCCCTCCACGCCGCGCCAGACGCGTCCGCTCTGGCCGGACGAAGTC
>NC_057808.1:475031090-475033421 GCF_018294505.1 Triticum aestivum
CCGCCGTCGCGCCTTGGATCTCCGCCGCCGCCCGACGCGCCTCCCGAGGCCGCCGCCTCCTCGCCCCTCCGATCACCTCCTCCTCCGCCTAGCGCCTCCCGCCGCCGCACCCGTGCCCCGCCGTTGCCGTCACCTCCCTCCGGCGGCCGAAGCCGGAGCCCGAGCTCGAGGAGCTTCCCCGATCCAGATCTCCGTGAGCGTTGACTTTCTCGTACCCCCTCAAATTTCCCAAGCCCCTGATATTTTACAGCAAGTGGTCTTGTTCGTGATGCCATAACTCCTTGCATGTAGCTCCGATTCGCGCGTGTAATATGTCAAATTGTTCGTCTCGCGATGCTCTTCATTTTGTTAAATTGTACCATGTTCATTAGAGGTCATCTTGATGCCCAAATCTCTGTTGGAAGAGGGCTAATTGTTGTTATTCTCTGGTTCTTATCAGAACTTGGAGATTTGTCATTTTTGTATCATTTAATCTGTGCATCTTATGGGCATGAGCTCTACATGTGTTTTGAAGTATGTCATGCCATCTTTCCAGTGGTGTAGTTCATGTATTTTTGTGATCTCTGTGGTGACTAGCACAAGCCTGCAAAGTAGGCTCCGTAATGTTTCTGATTTCAGGGACTTAGTGATTTCTCTAAGTCCTTGTCTGCTGTTATTTTGTTGCCATGTAAACTTGATGCTACAGAGAGATCCATGCATATTTTGGAGATGTTCAGTAAGGATGTTTTGTAGCTATAGTGGTAATGGATCCATTCCCGTCCTTGTTTGCAATTATGGAGTAACATAGCATGACTCAATCTTGCTCTACTTTTGCTATAAAATATTTCTGGCAGACTCTTAACATGATATGTAATTTTGCCAAGCTTATTGTAGTTGATCCATACATGCTATGCAATTGTTCTTGCCATGGATAGCTTCATAAATATGCCATCTTGCTGTAGGTGTGCTTGGTTTGTAGTGCATTGCTCTGTAGTGAGTGCATCAAGCTCACAAAGAGGCCTACATATCATTATTTCTGCCATGCTCTGTTTTCTGCTAAGTCTGAAACCTGATAACGAAACTTGCTATGTTTACATGGTTGCCATCATATCTTCTGGTCCTTTTTGGCTTATGGTCACTAAGGGACTTTTGTCATGTGCATTTAGTAGAACACTTCCATGGCTTGTTTTGCTATGTTAAGTTCCTGTAGCATGTTGATTTCGTGCTCTGAACATTGCTACCTGATGCTGTTTTCTGCCATGTCCAGTTTTTCACTAAGTCTGTGAACCTGTAATCTTTTGCACTTTTGCCATGCTTGTGTGAGCTTGATATGTTGTAATCTAGCCGTAGCTCAGTGTTCATCTTTTGTCAAGCATATCCTGTAGATTACTTCCATGTACTTTGTTGCTATGTTGGAGTGCTGTAGCTTTGTTACTTGTTGCATTTTAAGTGCTATCATGCTGTTTATCGCAGATTTGTGTCATTCTTGTTTTGCTTGCCATTTGCAAACCGTGCATCCGTTTCCGGTGATCTTTATATCGATTTCGACCGAAATCATATCATCTTTCCAGTGGCATGCTTGGTTTGCCAAGTTACTGCCATGTTCATCATTTTCCTTCCGGAGCACGCATATGCATCGCATATCATATCTTGCATACCATACATGTTTTGCATCATGTTGCTTGTGCATTTCTCGTGGTTGATTGTGGTTCCGTTTGTTTGTGTTCTTGCCTTGGGTAGAGCCGGGAGACGATTTCGTGAACAAGGAACCTGTTGAGTACGCTTACGAGGATCAAGCTTTCGACAACTCTGAGAACTTTGCAGGCAAGATGACCACCCCCGAAATCACTTCTATCTTTGCTTTGCTAGTTGTTCGCTCTATTGCCATGCTCCGCTACCTATCACTTGCTATATCATGTCTCCCATTTTGCCATGTCAGCCTCTAACCATCCTTTCCTAGCAAACTGTTGATTGGCTAAGTTACCGCTTTTGCTCAGCCCTTCTTATAGCGTTGCTAGTTGCAGGTGAAGTTGAAGTTTGTTCCATGTTGGAACATGGATATGTTGGGATATCACAATATCTCTTATTTAATTAATGCATCTATATATTTGGTAAAGGGTGGAAGGCTCGGCCTTATGCCTGGTGTTTTGTTCCACTCTTGCCGCCCTAGTTACTGATATACCGGGATTATGTTCCTTGAGTTTGCGTTCCTTACGCGGTCGGGTGATTTATGGGACCCCCTTGACAGTTCGCCTTACATAAAACTCCTCCAGCAAGGCCCAATTTTGGTTTTACCATTTGCCGCCTAAGCCTTTTCCCCCGGGTTTTCGCGAGCCCGAGGGTCATCTTATT
>NC_057808.1:475684537-475686953 GCF_018294505.1 Triticum aestivum
AAGCGGCAGCGGCGGCGGGATGGCGGGGCGGCAGGCCGGCGACGGGGTGCGGGGCTGGGGCTGGCTAGGGTTTGGGCGGCTCGGGCCCTCGCCTCTTAAAGGGCCGGCCAGGTCGGTGTCCCAGGCGGACACGGCCAGGTAGGTCGGTAACTTAAAAAAAACAAATTCCTACGCGCAGATAAACAATTAAAAGAGATACTAAACGGACTCCAAAAATCCCAAAATAAATTTTCACCGTCCTCTAAAAATAGGCCGGACAAAGTGAACATTTATTTGGGCCTCTAGTGCAATTTTGAAAAACGCATATTTTTCCTAATTCAAATAGAATTGCAATAAAATGGAAAACAATTTATTTATTGATTTTTAATATGTTTCCTCCAATATTTCATTTATTTTGGAGAAGACATATTATCTCCTCTCATATATTTTAATACAAAATATATTTCGGAGAGAAAAAAAATTAAAAACTAAAGTGATCCTTGTTTCAATATTTGATAAAATTCAAATATGAGAAACGCGACATCCCCAACTCTCCCCGTGGGTCCTTGAGTTGCTTAGAATTTTGAGGATCGCAAAACAAAACTGCAATAAAATATGATATGCATGAATGACCTATGTATAACATTCCCAATTGAAAATTTGGGACGTTACAAACCTACCCCCCTTAAGATGAATCTCGTCCTCGAGATTCGGGTTGGCTAGAAAATAGGTGTGGGTGGTCTTTGAGTAAATCGTCCTCTCGTTCCCAAGTGGCTTCGTCCTCGGTATGGTGGCTCCACTGAACTTTGCAAAACTTGATAACCTTGCCGCGGGTAACTCGACTGGCAAACTCGAGAGTCTTGACAGGTTTTTCCTCATACGTCAAATCACTATCCAACTAAATTGCATCTAGGGGCACTGTATCTCTAAGTGGAATATCGGCCATCTCTGCATGGCACTTCTTCAACTGGGAAACACGAAACACATCATGAACTCCTGACAGTCCTTCGGGTAACTCCAATTTGTAGGCAACCTCTCCCATTCGTTCCAAAACACGGTACGGTCCTAAAAATCTCGGGGCTAACTTTCCCTTGACTCCAAAACGCTTAACTCCTTGCAGAGGCGACACTCACAGATATGCTCTGTCTCTGATTTCATAGACTACCTCCTTGCATTTTGAATCTGCATAACTCTTCTGTCGGGACTGAGCTACCTTCAGTCTATCTCGAATCAGCTTAACCTTCTCTTCAGATTCCTTAATCAAATCCGGTCCAAACAACTGGCGGTCTCCAACTTCATCCCACATCAACGGTGTTTGGCATCTTCTTCCGTACAAGGCTTCGAACGATGCCATCTTCAAACTGGCCTGGTAGCTGTTGTTGTATGAGAACTCCGCATAGGGCAAGTTGTCATCCCAACTAGATCCATAATCTAGCGCACAAGCTCTCAACATGTCCTCCAGAATCTGATTGGCTCTCTCGGTCTGTCAATCTGTTTGCGGGTGGAAAGCTATACTAAACTCCAGCCTGGTTCCCAAAGTCTGGTGCAGTTGGTGCAAAAACTTTGAAGTAAACTGTGTTCCTTTATTTGATACGATGGTCCTCGGAACATCGTGCAGACATACGATCCTGGTCAAATATATCTTAGCCAACTTAGCACTTGCATAAGCGGTTTTTACTGGGATAAAGTGAGCTACTTTCGTCAAGCGGTCCACTACTACCCAGATAGAATCATATCCCGATCGGGTCCTGGGTAATCCGGTGATAAAATCCATGCCAAGCTTGTCCCACTTCCATTCGGGTATCGGCATAGGTTGCAGTAATCCTGCTGGCTTCTAATGTTCTGCCTTCACTCTCTGACATACATCACATATGGCTACATACTCGGCAATATCCTTCTTCATTCCGGTCCACCAGAAACGCTCACTACAAAAAAAGACACATCCGTGACATTTTGGGCCGAACGAAATTTTTTTCTATCATACATATGACACTTCTATGACGATAATTGTGACAAAAACCCGGTATCATCATAGATGTGGTGGGCTCCTACTTCTATGACAAAAAATCATGACAGAAAATGAGCTTTTCGTCCTGGGCGGGCCGGAGACGCAGCTGCATGACATTCTTTGGGCCATCCATGACGGAAAAAACCGTGGTAGAAGCGAGGGGGAGGAAAATTTCGGGGAGTTCCCGGTTACGGTGGGAGGTCGGGGGCCGAGCGATGCGCGTTTCTCTCGTACACGTATGCGCGTGTGTGCGAGGCGTTGGCTCTAACTGAACCCGAGCGAGGCGTTGGGCTCTAACTGAACCCGAGCGATTGCACTGCAGGCTACGCATTACTGAACCCGAGCGATCGATCGATGGCTGTTAACTGAACCCGATCGAGCGATTCCTTCGCTACTGCTGCTAACTGAAGCTGATCGATTGGATGAACA
>NC_057808.1:475687401-475695172 GCF_018294505.1 Triticum aestivum
AGGACCCCGTGGTGTGGAGGGCTGGATGAACAGTAGACGGTGGAGGGGTGCCCATGGAGGGGTGGTTGAACAGGACCCCGTGGTGTGGAGGGCTGGATGAACAGTAGACGGTGGAGGGGTGGTTGAACAGTAGCCGGTGGAGTAGCGCGCGGTGGAGGCTGGATGAACAGGAGCTCGTGGAGGCTGGAGGAGGTCCATGGTAGCCCGTGGAGGCTGGAGGAGGTCGACGGTGGAGATGAACAGTATCCCGTGGAGTCCCGTTTTGCGGTACGCCACACCCCTCCCGATCAACAGGACCCCCGTTTCGACCGTAGCGCTCCAACACAAGTCCGTTTCCTCTGTTTTGTGGGACGCCACACCCCTCCCGATCAACAGGACCCCCGTTTCGACCGTAGGAGATCCGTTTCGTCCGTTTTGTGGTACGCCAGACCCCTCCCGATGAACAGGATCCCGTTTCGAATGTGGTCGGTCGAACACAAGGCCGTTTCCTCCGTTCTGTGGTACGCCAGGCCTCGTTTCCATCGCCTGTTCCGTCCAAGTCCTCCCGATGAACACGACCACGCATTTCGTTCCGACCCAGCCGGTTGGCTCCCACGCGTTCCGTTGCCTCCCGATGAACACGACGCATTCCGTTGCCTCCCCATGAACACGATGCATTCCGTTGCCTCCCCATGAACACGACAACGACGACGATGTTTCTCCGTTCCGCCCCAGCCATGTCAACGAGCCCTCGCCGTACGTATGCGCGAGTAGGCGTTCGAGACCCCGCCCGTATGTACACATACATGGCCGTATTTTCTTTCTTGCACCCTGGTCGCTGTACGTACGTGTACATGCTACGTACGCGCCGTGCGCGCCTCTACATCCACCAGTATATATGTACGTACACGTTCGCGACCAGAATGACAATGCTACGTATGCTTCGACCAGGTGGGTGCCGACTGTCAGGCACTTCCTTGCGTGCAAAGATGTAGCTGGTGGGTCCCAGCAGTCAGGGGGGCGAATCATTTTGTTTTTTTTTGCCCGGACGCACTTCCTTGCGTGCGAAGGTTTAGCTAGTGGTTCCCAGCAGTCAGAGGGGAAACGTTTTTTTCGCAAAATACGGTGGCCCGTCCGGTGGGTCCCCGCTGTCAGGTGGAGGAATAATTATTTTGCGCGTAATAAGGAGGCACTTCCTTGCTACGGCCGTGGACCCAGCTGTCAGCGTCTCCACGCACAGTACTCTTCCGATGGAAGTCCGTCGTTGACCACATTGACCACGCCGCGCCGAGAGCACCACGGCGGTGGAAAACGGCGAGGCCTAGGAAGGGGACGACACGGAGGCAGGGAAGACTCGGCAGTTGTTTCCCACACGGAGGGGAGTACGACTGTACGAGGGTTTACTGGTTCATCTGCCGTCGCCGGAGAATTACAGCAGGTGTGGGTGAGTAGAGGGATGGCTAGGCCAGCGATGGGAGTACGGTGGGGCGGTGAGGCCTGCGCGGCAGCACAGCCGGCCGCGGGGAGGAGGGAGCAGGTAGTCCCGCCGGCGCTTGTTTGAGCAGCTGGAGCAGGAAGAGCAGAGATTGAAGAAGCACGACGGCCGTTGGATGGACATCCAACAGTCAGTGCTTTTGCGTCAACCTTTTTTTAGGAAAGCCTCAAATCTGTGGAAAACAGCATACAGCCCATCTGCCATTATTTCTAATAATTTACAGCCCATTTGCTAATTCTTAAGGGTTTTTTTGGAGCCCATATTCTTTTTGTTAGCATTACAGCCCATATTGTGGCCACGGTTAAAAAATTATACGAAATTTTGCATATTTCGGTGCGGTCCGAACTGTTTTAATCCCGAAATTTTGACTCACATTCTAACTGATTTTAAAAATAAATGTATATCAATATAAAATCCAACAAATTCTCCATGCATAAAAATTAATGTTATTTAAAATCTTGAAATGAAAGAAACTAATTGCCGGTTTGATGTGTTTTAAAAATGTACAACCCATTTCTCATTACTGATGGGCCATTTTCTCGGCCAGCCGAATGAAAGCTCCCCTCGTCTTGAAAGATTTGCATCCCAACAGGCCTGACAAAGCGACTTACTTGGCAAATCACAAAAAAACTGGGCTGTGGCCGTGGACCTAGCTGTCAGCCTCTCCACGTACAGTACTCTTCCGATGGAAGTCGTTCCTTGACCATGTTGACCACGCCGCGCGGAGAGCACCACGGCGGTGGACGACGGCGAGGCCTAGGAAGCGGACAACGCGGAGCCGGGGAAGACGCGGCAGTGGAAGCCCGCGCGGAGAGGAGTATGAGGGTTTACTGGTTCGGCTGCGGTGTGAGGCTGCCGTCGCCGCAGGGCCTGGCCTACGGTGGGAATAGTAGGGGGCGGTGAGGCCTCTGCAGCAGCACAGCCGGCCACGGGAGGCAGGAGCATGCGGCACGACCGACGCTGCTTTGGGCGGCTCGAGCAAGAACACCAGAGGTTGAAGAAGCACTATGGCCGTTGGATGGACATCATACGGTCACTGGAGTATTGACTAAGTTGACAAAGCCCTCCGTCCCCGTCAACTTAGTAGGCCCACAAGTCAGCCCAACAATATGGTGGGTCCCAACTAGCAGGGGGTATTCATTTTTTTGGGCGTAATAAGGAGGCACTTCCTTGCGTGCAAAGATATAGCTGGTGGGTCCGACCTGTCAGCGGGGGGAACATTTTTTTCATGAAATACAGAGGCCCTTCCTGTGGGTCCTAGCTGTCAGGTGGAGGAATCATTATTTTGCACATAATAAGGAGGCATTTCCTTGCGTGCGGCCGTGGACCCAGCTGTCAGCCTCTCCACGTACAGTCCACTTCCGATGGATGTCGTTCATTGACCACGTTGACCAGGCCGCGCCGAGAGCACCAGGGCGGTGGACGATGGCGAGGCCTAGGAAGGGAACGACACGGAGCCAGGGAATACTCGGCAGTTGTTTCCCACACGGAGGAGTACGAGGGTTTACTGGTTCGTCTGCCGTCGCCGGAGAATAACAGCATGTGTGGGTGAGTAGAGGGATGGCTAGGCCAGCGATGGGAGTACGGTGGGGCCGTGAGGCCTGCGCGGCAGCATAGCCGGCCGCGGGAGGAGGGAGCAGGCAGTCCCGCTGGCGCTTGTTTGAGCGGCTGGAGCATGAAGAGTAGAGATTGAAGAAGCACGACAGCCGTTGGATGGACATCCAACAGTCACTGCTCTCGTGTGTTGACTAAGTTGATAGGGCGTTGCGTGTGCGTCAACCTTTTTTTATGAAAGCATACACGTCAACCTGTAGTAGGCGCACAAGTCAGCCTCAAATCTGTGGAAAACAGCATACAGCCCATCTGCCATTATTTCTAATAATGCACAGCCCATTTGCTAATTCTTAAGAATTTTTTTGGAGCCCATCTTCTTTTTGTTAGCATCACACCCCATATTGTGGCCACGGTTAAAAAGTATATGAAATTTTGCATATTTCGGTGCGGTCAACTATTTTTAATCCAGAAATATCGATTCACATTCAAACTATTTTGAAAAATAATTTCTATAAATATAAAATCCAAATAATTGTCCACGCATAAAAATCAATGGAATTTAAGATCTTGTAATGAAAAAAAATTGAAACTAATTCCCGGTTTGATGTGTTTTAAAAATGTACAACCCATTTCTGGGCAAACCGAATGAAACTCTCCTCGTCTTGAAAGATTTGCAGCCCAGCAGGGCCGATAAAGCAAGTAGGCCTTGTTTGGGTATTTCTTTAAAAAAATAGAACTGGGCTAGCCATTTTCAGCAAGAAAAAAACACAACTGGGCTCATGATGTGGTAAACATAAATAAAACCCTGGCTAGACGGGCCACAGCCCCCGCACAGCCCGGATGTTACCCTGATCTGTCACTAAAACTAGTATAAATAACAACTGCTTGTTCCTCAAAAAAAAACTGCGCGACTTGCTGGGTCCCTGGTGTCAGCCGCTCGTAGTGTAATTCTCTCGTTTATTGACTATGTTGACAATGGCGTGAGCCCCAGATGTCCAACCATTAGGAGGAACCATATTTTTGGGCTTGTACTATAGAGGCACTTGCTTGCGTACTGCCATGACGCTGGTGGGTCCCTACTGTCATCCTCTCCACGTACAATCATCTCCTTGTTCCTCTCGGTTGTTGACGACGTTGACAACGCAAGAGGGCGGCGCACAGCGCACGGCGAGCGAACCAAGGCCGCAAGGCGGAGGACGACGGCGAGGCCTCGGACGGAACGAACAGGAGCCGTTGAAGATGCGCCGGTCCAGTCGCAGGCGGAGGGGAGTACGAGGGTTGACTGGTTCGGGCGCGGGTGCGTGTTGGGGCTGACATCACCGGAGAATAACAGGACGTGTGGGGGAATAGAGGGAGGGACTGGCCAACGTTGGAGGGTACGTACGGTAGGGCGGCGGAGGCGCAGCCAGCCATGGGAGGCGGGAGCAGGCGGAGCCGACGGGGTAGTTTGGTTTGGGCGGCTGGAGGAAGAAGAAGACAAGAGATAGAAGATACACGACAGATGTTGGATGTCAATCCAACGGCTGGTAGGCAGAATCGTTTGTTGACTGGCTAGTAAGTCGACACCACCTTGGATAGGCTATTTCCTCGTAGGTCCCAAATGTCAGAATCCAAATCTGTCACGGTCATGCAGCCTTTCCTATGAAAATTTACAGCCCATTTGATGTGCTAGTTCGAAATAAGTTTGTGGGTGCTGGTGGGGGCTAATCACTTGGCTTCTGTAATGCATAGTGAGCTCAGGCAACCGGCGAGAATGATGTTATTTCCCTTGGTTGGGATTTGTTACAATATTTCACTCTAAATTAAACGAATGGCAAGCCATTTGCCTTGTTTCAAAGAAAATATGATAGTCACAGCCGAGTTGAAAAGGGCGGGAACATCTAACTCCAGCTTACAAACTGTACAAAAGCACGAGGGTTAATTGTTCATCAGGTTTACAAAAAAACCAGATTGAAAAGGGCAACAACATCTAACTCCAGCACTGTTTTCAGCAGTCACAGTCAAATGGATCGGTCAGGTCCATAGAATGAACATCCTGGGTCGTAAAATTTACTGGATTATGACCACAATATGTTGTAAATAGAAGCCCGGCACGTTCAGAAGCTCTTTTGCCCACCTGAAACTCCTTTTTTTGCTCTTCGACATACCCATCCGTCAAAACCATGCTGCTGATAAACTTAAGCCTGATGGACAATAGTAACCTCGCATTCAGCAGGAAGAATGTGACAAATCTTGTGTTTGCACGGTTGGCTACATATCGTTCTAGCATTATTATCTTCAATCGAATCTCATGAGAAGTGAGAAAATCCCGATGCTTACGAATCCACCGATTGGTTATAACTTTCTTACCCCGTCCTGTTGCCTAAATAGACATGAAGATTGAAAACAGTTAAGGTCTAAAAGAAGAGTGTTGAAAGAGCAACAGCTGAACGGTTAATTCTAGTACACTATATGCGGGCTTCCAATGTGTGTGAAATTATCACCTTTATATACAACTTCTCCAGACATGGAAAGCATTGTAGCAAGCCAATAATCTTGTTTAGATCAAAACTATTCATTTGGATATATAAGATCTTGACAGAATCCAGCACCATTGATAGGCCATCCATGGAGAAACTCTTCATTGAGCATAGAACATAATATTAGTACAAAATGTGTACTCCAAGATGATATATAAATTATGCGCAGAAATTTAAAATGCAGCTTATGGTTACAAGTGTAGATGATAATATAAAGTACCTGAAGAACTGTGGAGCCAAACACCATATTGAAATGAGCACAGAGATCATGTATTACACCCAAGGTCTCCAGTTTAGGCGCAGAGAGGACGGTTATTTGCAACGGTGAATAACTAGAATCAAGGATCAACTTTGAAGTGAAGGGGCATCTTGGATGATGAGCTGCCTTCCGTCAAAAGAAATTCCAATTCTTACAAGGTTAGGCGACTTTATTTGGAGACAACCGATTCTAACTGTGAAAACAAGCACCAAGCACTCCAGCGTAGGGCAACTGGAGTGGATGATGTTGTGCAATGAGGCCTCCGATATACGAACCCGCACAAGTGAAAGTTTCTTGAGAAATGGGAGTCGAAGGTTTAGTACCAGATTGTCTGGTAGGTAGCACAGCGCAAAGGTGGCGGTGTGGAGAGAGGACGAAAACCGCGAGATGGACATCGGTGCTGAGGGCACAAGTTCATGGCGTTCGGTATGTGGTATGTGATTTCCAGGGGAATAGTAGAACTCAAGCAGCTGTAGTTCTGTGAATTCAGGGGATTTCAGCCAGGCGTCCACCGTGCAGGGCATGTTATGCTTGCTCAGGTAGCATGACGGGATGTAGAGGCTTTGAACGGAGCCCTGGTGGGAGGAGATGATGGCTCTGGGGATTTCAAAATCATTGAAGAGAGATAGCTGAAGACAATCGAGATTAAGGGGCACGGCGCGCCATAGAGGGCGCCACCGAATTGAGAGGACTTGGGTGCGGCAGCAATCCTTGGTGGGGAGAAGCGAGATGATCTCCCCAAGGACGGCGTCCGGGAGATCGCTGATGCGGTCCACCCGAGATTCTACGGGTTCCTGGGATCCGGTGGGGGCGGGGTCGCCGCTTCTCCCCGCACTGCCGGGTGCGGGATCTACAACAGGCGTCGCCGCTGGCAGGAGCCTCATCTGCTTGGCGCTGGGGTCAGCCGACTCCATTTTCCTCGAGGGAGTCGCGTCGCGCTCATGGATTTGAGCAGAGTAATGAATGACGAGCCTAGTTGTAGTGCGAGCGAAGAAGAAGGGGAGCTGGGGGTTTTCTGTAGGAGTGAGGAAGAAGGGGAGCAGGGGTTTTCTGTAGGAGTGAGGTGAGGAATTTGGGGGTACGAGTGGAGCGAGCTGACGTGAGGTGGGTGGGAGCGAGGAGGAAGAAGAGCACCCAGTGTGGATGGGATTTTGAATTGATTTTACTATTTACTGGTGTGGATGGGCTGTTTTGTCTTGGGCCCAGAGAAACAATTACTACTAGTACAGTGGAGACACTCTACAGCTACCCAGAAAAACAATTACTACTAGTACAGTGGAGACACTCTACCGCTTCTGGCTCCTCCTAGGTCATTGAAACGTCTCCCTCTACTGAATGCCGTTATACTTTTGTTCACTGACATGCGGGTCATGCAGCACGCGGGCCCAAATGCCATCCACCAAATTAGAAGGCAGTATGCAGGCGGAGAGTCACCCCGGTTGTAGCGCGGCAGTAATGAGCCGTCGTATCACAAAACCCCACCTCCCCGCAGTCTAAGTTTGACGGACGAAGCAACCATCATTTCACTCTTCGCTGAATCCCCTTCTCCCTCGGACTATCCTTCTCCCTCACCGTCTTCAAGAAAGGCAACACTCGCATCTGCCACTGTTCTTCTCTCCGAACGAAGGGAAGGTAAGCGGATCCGTGATGTTGTTATATTTTCGTTCAGAGAAAAAAAAAGAACTTTTGCAAAGCACTAACCGATCCTCACTCTCTTTTTTGTTTCATTGTCATTGCGATTGTGTTTTCCTTTCAGTGGTCTCCTAGTATTCGTCAGTTTCATGATGGACCAAGGAGAACCAGGCAAAGATCTGCCGATATTGGAGCAGACGCGGGAGGCTGATCCCCACGAGACAGAGAGCCCAAGAAGATGGAGGCAACCACCGAGCTGACCCCAGATATACTCACGGCCACTACTGAGATGGTCAACGCCCCGTTTGAGGTTACAGCCCCCGTGGCACTGCA
>NC_057808.1:475695182-475696425 GCF_018294505.1 Triticum aestivum
GGTGTGCTGGGTGTGGGTAGCGCCTCTCATTCAGTAAATATATGGGCTTTTGAATTGATTTTACTATTTACTAGTGTGGATGGGCTGTTTTGTCTTGGGCCCAGAGAAACAATTACTACTAGTATAGTGGAGACACTCTACATCTACCCAGAAAAACAATTACTACTAGTACAGTGGAGACACTCTACCGCTTCTGGCTCCTCCTAGGTCATTGAAACGTCTCCCTCTACTGAATGCATTATACTTTTGTTCACCGACATGCGGGCCATGCAGCGCGCGGGCCCAAATGCCATCCACCAAATTAGAAGGCAGTATGCAGGCGGAGAGTCACACCGGTCGTAGCGCGGCAGTAACGAGCCGTCGTATCACAAAACCCCACCTCCCCGCAGTCCAAGTTTGACGGACGAAGCAACCATCATTTCACTCTTCGCTGAATCCCCTTCTCCCTCACCGTCTTCAAGAAAGGCAACACTCGCATCTGCCACTGTTCTTCTCTCCGAACGAAGGGAAGGTAAGCGGATCCGTGATGTTGGTATATTTTCGTTCAGAGAAAAAAAAGAACTTTTGCAAAGCAGTAACCGATCCTCACTCTCTTTTTTGTTTCATTGTCATTGCGATTGTGTTTTCCTTTCAGTAGTCTCCTAGTATTCGTCAGTTTCATGATGGACCAAGGAGAACCAGGCAAAGATCTGCCGATATTGGAGCAGACGCGGGAGGTTGATCCCCACGAGACA
Organism: Triticum aestivum; assembly: GCF_018294505.1. Taxonomy (NCBI): domain Eukaryota; kingdom Viridiplantae; phylum Streptophyta; class Magnoliopsida; order Poales; family Poaceae; genus Triticum; species Triticum aestivum. The sequence goes on from NC_057808.1 coordinate 475,695,917, forward strand.
GAGAGCTCCAAGAAGATGGAGGCAACCACCGAGCCGACCCCAGATACGCTCACGGCCACTACTGAGATGGTCAACGCCCTGTTTGAGGTTACAGCCCCCGTGGCACTGCAGGAGCAGTTTTCCCCCTTCGAGGATGTGTCCCCCCCCCAACCGAGCTGCCCAAGGTGATTTCCTTCTTTGCCGATCTCGATTGTGGTTTTTCATCTAAGTATGTGGTGATTTTTTTTAGAAAAGGAAGTATGTGGTGATTAATAATGCAAAATTTTATTAGCTTCGATGCCATGCTATACATAGTGGTTTAAATAACTTGTGTTTCTTATACTGAAAAGTAATTCAGAATTTGTTTCTGTTTCAATTAGAGCCCTGATGCAGACAAGGATTGTGTGGTTGTACATGTCACTCGCTATGAGGCGGACGACCTGAATATACGCACTGGGAAAACAGAGTTCTTAGGCTGTTGGATCCTGGAAGCCATTTGCGGTTATACCAATGAAGAGTTGTATTCTAGC
>NC_057808.1:475696435-475707771 GCF_018294505.1 Triticum aestivum
TCTTCGCCGATCTCGATTGTGGTTTTTCATCTAAGTATGTGGTGATTTTTTTAGAAAAGGAAGTATGTGGTGATTAATAATGCAAAATTTTATTAGCTTCGATGCCATGCTATACATAGTTGTTTAAATAACTTGTGTTTCTTATACTGAAAAGTAATTCAGAATTTGTTTCTGTTTCAATTAGAGCCCTGATGCAGACAAGGATTGTGTGGTTGTACATGTCACTCGCTATGAGGTGGACGACCTGAATATACGCAATGGGAAAACAGAGTTCTTAGGCTGTTGGATCCTGGAAGCCATTAGCGGTTATACCAATAAAGAGTTGTATTCCAGCCTCACTGTTGTCAGGCGTGTTGTCCAGGGTGTACTGAAGCACAAGAAGTTCAAAGCTACTCCTTCGTTTGTGAGGCATACTGTTCTTGTCAAGCTTACGCAGGAAGATGACGTGGCATGCCTCCACAAACAAGTTTATCAGTGGCAAGGCCACAAGGTTGTCTTCATGAAGGTTCACAGGATTGAGCTGCTGCGGGACGTCCTCGATGATGTTCATGGCAAGGTCCATCTTGTGTCCAGCCCAAATTAGATCGAGGCGTGAAATAGTTGCCCTAGCTAGTGTTTAATAGTAGTTTGGATTGTGTCTAATTATCCGAACCTTGCCTGTTATCGACCCCTCTGGGGCTAGTACTCTATTTGAATCCGTCTATGGGAACTGCTGCTACTTTTGTGTGCCCGTGAATCATGTGAGAACCATCGTAATTGTTGCCGAAACAGATGCGTCCTCACTAGTTTTTTCATGAATATGGCATGGTAAGACATAAGTTGTCACAGTTTATCATACGAGCAGTGTGTGTTTTGATGAAATAGAGCACTCGTTCGAGAACCATGCGCTGACGTATACATAAGTACTTGTAAACACTGTTGGTGCTACCCCACTTGTAAGTAGTTGTGCAAAACACGGCACATTGGCTCAGCTCGCTTCAACACTAGGCTATCGACCAGCTAACAATCAACAATCTGCTGTCTGACATATAATCAACTATGTATCTTGTTACAGTGGTTCATGCAGTTAATTGAGGCCACAATTAATAAATTCCAAACGTTCACACGCTAGTCCAGCGCTCATGTGGAACACTCACATTAAACTCGTCTTCATAAAAAACTTGAAAAGCATAAGTTAAGCAATTTTATACATCTCAATGATTCATAGAACATAACAAACATATACTAGTTCACAGCAAAAGACAAAGTTGTGAGAAGGTTTACAAATCAGGAAAAACAAGCAAGGCTTCTCTGAGCAAAGGGCCTCCCGGCAGGCTTAAATTTCCTGGAGTTCACTCTGTTTTTTTCTTGTTGCCACCATTCAGGGTTAGGTTCTCTCATTCCAGAATAACCAATTATAATTGAGGTCTCAGCTAGAATGTTGAACTGAACCATGCAGTGTACTGACCAGCTGAAATGCTTGTGCATTCCACTAGATTTAAGCACCGCTATTTGCAGAAATAAGCAGACCACAATGCCTCTTGTCCGCGCACCTGTCCAAAAAACCGCCGTGCAGCCGTGCCAGCTAGTCCTCGGTCCATGGATGAACTGGTAGAAAGTGCATTCCGGACTAGGATGCAGTTGTTTTCGCTCATCCCTGCACTGCAATCAGGAAGTAAAACGTACGAATCAGCTTCTTTTAGATTGCGTTGGTCATTCTACCTTAGTTACTAGTACCAATGTAGGGATACCTTGAAGACGGGAGGTTAGACGACGGCAACGAGGGATAGCCATCTCATTTTGCGCAGTTGTACGAAAACTGAGGTGTGTGCTTTTGATTGCGCGGATAGAAACGATACGGAGACAGACATCCCTGTTTGCGCAAATACGAAATACGGTTATTTAAACAGTGACAAATATTACTACTTTCCCCCGTTTCCTCTTAGAACCAAGTCCTAGATTCATGCTACAGCTTTCCCACTTTCTTCCCTGTTTGAACCAACGCTTTGAGTCGACTGTATGAACTAGCTTTACTTCTAATAATAGTAGAAGTCTAGGTGGCTTTGGAACAGCAGACGGAAGTAGAAAAGGATACACACACGAAGGGAGCTGGGGCAGTAGAGCAAGGCAGGTTTCGAAGGAATATATACCTGAGGGTCGTCGGCATGTGGCAAAGACGGCGTCGGGAGGCCGCATCTTGGCCACAATGCCGCAGGGAGGAAGAAGGGGTCGGAGGCCCTCCCGAGCCGGCGCTCTCTCGGAGAGAACGGCACGGCCGCCGATCGGGACGCGTGGGCAGCCGTTGGTCTCCTCCCTCGCCGCCGACGACAGTGTTAACGATGCACCTACACCCCTGCCCCGGTCGAGGTTGTCCGGCCGGATTTGTGACCAGCCGTGAGCTGAGAGAGAGTGTGGCCACCTATGTGTTGCTTAGATCTGGAGAGCATGAGAGAGTGAACGAGAGGAACCCTAGTAAAGCAAGCGCTAAGGCTCCTGCTTTTATATATAGTGGAGTGATTTTGTTGTACCAGCTTCAAAAAAATGCGCTCCTACGTGTACCCGCGAGTGGGTGTGACAGAACTAGTGCGTGGGTGCATCGCTTCTCTTCGTTAGAGTACAATATACTATGCCCAAAGAACGTTCGCCACAAGAGTAATAGTATAAGTGTGTGACGTGTGAGCTAAAATAAAATGTGCGCGCCATCTTTTGTTTTTTAGAAGTTCTGACGGTAGGGTGTGAAGAGCACATATGTGCGTGACGTCTACCTGCAGATAGACGGTGGGTGCGACGTGCGAGTCTGCGAGAGGACTCGGGAGAGTCGTGACTCGTGAGGGTGCGTGTGCGTGAGAGAGAGGGGGGCGCGTATCAATGCAATGCATGTGTCCGTAAATCATTATCCGACAAACGTTCGCCACCAGCCTTTTCCTGACGAACGCCGTAAGAACCGTTAGATCGGCATCCGATAGTGTCAGTTTTGCCATGTCATTTAACAGAACAGCCACTCCTCCTACACACAAATCTTCCACGTGAGTGTTAGCAACTGCTGTATGCTCCCTCCATTCCGAAATGCAGTGCATATAGCTTTATTGAAAATTCGAACCTCACAAACTTTTACCGAGTTTTCGTGTACCAAATTGCACATGTAGAATACCATGTATATATCATTTCATTCATCTTCGAGAGGTAACTATAAAGATGGGTGAGGAGTCTACAAAGAAAGACCATCGTATCACCCGCAGCAATTTCAAGCATCCTTTAGTGTCGAGGAATATCATAGGAACTCTTTATGATATGATTTTTATAGGATTTTTTCCTTTAGAGCCAATTGGTTCATAGGAATAGATTCATATACTCCACATTTCAAAGGAAATAAACATGATATCATTTCTATAGCTTTAGAGCCACTTGGTTCATATGAATGGATTCCTATACTCCCTTAATTTCAAAGGAAAATTAACATTAGCGTATATTCAATAGAAAAGTTCCTATGATATGAACCAAATTACATCTCTTTTCTAATCCCTCCTCATAGGAATTGAGATACATGTCATCTCTAGATTCAATAGAAAAGTTCCTATGATGTGAACCAAATGACATCTCTTTTCCAATCCCTACTCATAGGAATTGAGATGCTCCATGTCATCTTTTTCCCTACAACTTCCATGTATACATCTTCTATTCCTAAATAGATAGTACAACCCACTAGTAGTTTTTTCCAAAACATGCAACTATGGCACAAGAACTATATAGTGTGCCAATAACTTTGAAAGATGGTCGCTGGATGAAGCTAACCCGACAGTGCAGAGATAGGCAAATCCGAGCACAACTAGCCGTTGGATATCATCAACATTCCATCAGATCTGCTACATGTACAATTTAGAAGACTCCATGGTTCAACTTAAGCATAATGCACAAACCTCAAAACACAAGCACTTCTCCTTTGTTCTAGAATCTTCTGTATCATAATTGATTATTTTTTTCTAAATGAATTGCCATTATTTGTTTTTTACTTTATGATTTACAATGCACAACCCCATGAATCTTAACATTTTTATAAAACTAATTGGTTTTGAATGAGATGAACTATAAGAACTAAACGAACATCTACATCATGCATATATGACTTAAATCTTTACATGCTATAGTGTGTATTTATTCGTAATTTGGTTTCGAAATCTCATGCGTTCAATACATGTGTACCTTACTAGTTTTGAGTAGAGTAGAAAATTTCACGCGGCCCCGGGTATATCAAAATGCAGGGCCCATGCATCATTGCCTTTCGGTCGAACCTACGTCCACAATTTTTTGTACGTACTATATCTCCACTGGTCCCCGAACCCAAAATGATGCCTCGTTCCCGTAAAACCAAGCGGCCCACACATATTTAACGCATCGACTCAAACCCGTTTACTACAACGTGGCCCCGCACGCCGTAGTACTCCTACAAACCCTACCGCCGCACTCATCATCGGTTTTCTTCTAGTGGACGAGGGAGAAGCCGATTTGTAGTGGAGACGCTTTAAAAAAAGGATATGTAGTGGAGACCCCTACCCTAGGCTGCCCTAGGTAGCTGCCGCACGCATCATTGTTTTCTCTTTTCTTTATGCTCTTGCGCCCTAGAGTGAAATGATGGTTGCTTCGTCCGTCCAGCTTAATGCGGGAAAGGTGGGGCTTTCTGAGTTGACCCCTCATCGCTCATTTTCTACTACTGCGGCGCTACGACCGGGGTGCCTCCAATTCCAACCGCTGCTCCGAACTGTAATTTGGTGCATCGCACGTGGAACAAGACGGTGGATGAGCCACATGTCGGCCAAAGGGGTCCTGTTAAGTGTGTCGCCATTTCGTGTGCGGACTGACCCTGCTTGAGTTGCTACGCCAACACGACAGGAGCAGCCTACAACTTTGTTTTGCTCCTTGGTGAATCCCGACTATATTGATCTAAAAAGATACGTGCTGAACTACCCTCTCCGTCTCGGGTTTTTTAATTTTTAGGCGTCTCGGTTTATAGGGCCTGCACGTAGTTCTAGGTCATCCATTTGACTAACTAAATATGAGTTACTATGTCACAAAAAGTATATCATTGTATTCTTAAGCGGATGTAGTTGTATTTAAAAGTCGAGGGCGGGGCTTTTCCTGCTCGGTAGGCGGGGCAGTTCCGCCTAGTCGGTTCGACAGAGACGCGAGAAGACGAGGGAGTAGGCTGCTGCAAATGTAGGGTTGTGTGATTTGACAGCGAGTTACTGATGGATAGGTGGGGCCCCGTGATTTGACTTGCCATTATCATTTTAACTGCGGCGCTACGACCGGCGTGAGTCTCCTGATTCCTGACCACCTCCATACAGGTGCCTCTCCCAATGCTCCACCATGTAGTAGAGGCTGGCTCTTGCATGAGAGCCCACTTCTCCACTTTTTCCTTGCCTCTCTTTCCTCCACATATGCAAAAATTCCATGTAAAGCGCACTATTGTACTTACTTTTACTTGCTCCTACAGGTGCTTAAGCTTGCCACATAGGCATAAAGTCTGATGTGGCAAGTTAATCAAGAACAGAGAGACTAGTTTGGTGACCCAAGGAAGAAACGGTGCTAAGCGCATGTACCTAGGTGAAAAGACAATTTTGAGTCTATAGCTAATTAAATGAAGCAAACTTAGCAACACCATTTCATTGGAAGAGGTCACTCCTTGGCAAATGCAATAAATACTAGTACTCCCTGTGTCCCATAATATAAGAACGTTTTTGGCACTACACTAGTGTCAAAAACGTTCTTATATTATGGGACGGAGGGAGTGCGAAGAAAGAGATAGAGAGGAGTAAAAAAATTACACTTATAGCCAACCTTGTTGTAGTATGAGTGACTAAGTGATGACTATGTATGACATGCCAACATCAGATAGCCTAACGTACCATGTTAAATCTCCAAGGGCGCGACCGCGCGAGCGACGCGACGATCGTGGTAGGCGCGACCATGATACGGGCTGCTGGCAGCCCTTGGATCTGAGATCAAATGGTCGCATGCTAAGTTGCTGAAAATTTGCAGAATAACCCTCCAGGATAGGATATTCACCCATAGGTCTAGAATCACGCCATGAAACCGTTCGATCTCAGATCCAAGGGCTCTCGGAAGCCCGTATCATGGGAGAATGGAAAGCCACTACCTTGCCGTTCGCACGCTGGCAGTTCGCTCCTACTCGTCCCCGCACGTCCTTCAATACTACGGCGGTTCGCTCCTAGTCGTCCCGTCCATTCACATTACGGCAGTTCCATTAATCCTAACCCTCCTCCCAAATCCATGGTGTCCCAAATCTCCACAATCGGCAGTGAGTACAAGGTTAGAACCATCACCGGCGATGAGTTCGACGTCATCTACACCCGTTCTTCCGCGACGGTGAAAGGATGCCTTTCTCGCTTCAGACGCATGTTCAAAAACTCAGATGATGAGTGGGTCGCTGGGCTAGATGTTGAGTACACCATAGTCCTGGGACGAGAGAGGATCTAAAGGACGAAGAGAGGAAGAAGCCCGCCGTGATCCAGGTTTGCGTACATAACGTTTGCTTGGTCTACCACATATGCCATGCCGACGTTGAGTGCCAGGATTTTAAGAACTTCCTCAAGGACAAAACAGTGAAATTCGTTACTGTAGACTTTAAGAACGACAAAGAAGTCCTGGGTCGGATAGGCCTCGTTGTAGGCAACCCCTTCGACCTCCAGAACAATCGGCTGGTGCCCTCTCGTCAGCCTTCAATGCTGACCCTGGCAGGAGCCATGGTTCATCCTTCATACCGTAAACTGGAGAAACCTCATTACACGTTTCATCGTCATGCATGGCAGCGGAATGTACTAGATATAGACCACATCCACTACGCTGCAATGGATGGCTACCTTTGTTTCAATATCTACAAGGGTTGGATGAATAGCAACAGCCAAGTGTGCGGTTCAAGCAAAGAAGTATCAGCCAAGAGAAAGAGGGACAAGGACGAAGTCGAGGACGTGGACGAGGACTCCGAGTAAGGTGGCAGTGTCGTTGCTCATGGTGGTTCTAAACATCTAATGCAGTGTCTACTGGATTAGTTGCATAGTTTAATTTCGGGTGTGCTTAGTTTAATTTGATGGGTGTGTTGTGCTGAGACCCCAGCAGAACTATGTTATGTTTCTTCTCGTTACTTTAACTCTTCAGTATGTACATACTACTAGTATATCTTTAATAGAATTTAGCACCCCAATTAAGCACGTACTAGCTTTTTTAATAGTACTATATGCATAATTTGGCGACGAGCGCTCTCTATATGTACCACCTTTTTTTTAATTTCAATTTTTGCTCCATGGCGCAAGCCATCGATAGTACTACTGTACAAAAGTATACATTTTTTAAAAGGCTAGAGTACTGTTCATCACATATATAGCCAGTTAAATTCTCAACCTAGAACGACGTGCATGCCATGTAGTAAACCGATACGGAGGAAGTATAGTAAAAATGAGGTGATTTTACCGAGCGATCGGCGGGGGAGCATGGCCTGTCATGCGGTCCCACGTGTCATGATGTACCAAGGCGATGCGCGTGTCCCTCTTGAGGCAGAAGCAATACTACGTGGTTTGAGATGATGGCGAACCGAAGTGTGAAATAATGGTTGCTTCGTCCGTCTGGGAAGGTGCGGCATTGTGATTTGACGTCTCATTGCTCATTACTACTACTGGGCCGGTACGAGTGGGGTGCGTCCCCCCTGCTGTTCTGCACTGTTATTTGGTGCTTGACACGTCGACTATGTTGCTATATGTCCCACATGTCGGCGACAGGAAGTACAGAATTCATGAAAGGGAGCGTCGACGGAGGAGTATACTACAGAATTCATGAAAGGGAGCGACTTAGTTTTGGAAAAATCTGTTTTTACGGAGTACGTACCCACTAGGGTTTATAGGGCTCATATAAAAAACATTCGTTTTTCCGTTTGATAAGTCTCAATTCTACTATAATAGTAGTAGTACTATTACATGTTGGATTTCGAGGTGCGTTAGATCACCCGACGCAAGCAGTGTCAAGAGGAAACTAACCAATGCATGTACAAGTTCATGGAAATTTAGTGGTCATTCATGCATTCATTCTAATTAATGCCTCGGTAAACATAACTTCTTGAGAAAACTAGCGTACTAATTACTTGTGCAAACTACGAAATGAATTCGACCACTCACCGTCTACCTTGGTTGGAGAGATTTTGAAATTGAGCCATAAACTGGAAAGGAGGGAGTAGTAACTTTTGTCTCGATTACTATTTGTGGCCTTGTATAGATGCAAAATGTATTTTTTTATAGTGGCCTTGTATAAGTAAATGGAGGGAGTACTAACCAAAGTACGTAATAGGGACGAGGAGTAAACGGAGGGAGTAGTAAAATTTTCTCCTCGTGCTACGAGCCACCGTGCGCGTGGGCGAGGGAGCGGGCGTAAAGGCGTACAGTAGTAGTAGTAGTAGTAGTAGTAGTACTCGTAAGCAAGCTTCACCTCATCCTGCGAGCCACCGCGCCCGTGGGCGGGGGAGACGGCGTACTAAGCAAGCTTCTCCTCGTTCTGCGAGTTGATGGGACACATCAAAAGTACTCCAGTGTATAGAGCCTTTCCTCTAAGGTAGGCCCCACATGGTTTGCCTCTTTTTTTAATTTAACATAACGCGTCAAGTCGCAATTTGTTTGTTCACCCGTGGTAGACGATCCTCCCTCCACCAAGTGGACAACCAGTACACGTGCCAAATTACCACGTGGGCTGCCTTTTTCGTACAGAAATGAGCTCCACCGTGTACCCGCGCGGGTGTGGTTGGGAAAGAGACGGGAGTACAAGCGCCGTGCGTGCACCTCTTCTCTTCGTGCACGTCCCCCACCTACGTGGGCGTGTGTGAGAGAGATACAAACCTAGACATAATGCGCCGTCCATCCCCATGCCTCCGTCCAGTCCGACCACCAGTCACCACCAGGCCCCACTCCTCCTCACCTTATCTCTCATCTTTCTCCCTCCATTTTTATATACAAGGGGCCACTATCAAAATTACAATTTGCAGATATACAAGGCCACTAACACTAATCAATGCAATATTAATGGTGTTTGCCTCGTGGTACTAGCAAAGGAGGACATTAATTATCACTTGCATGCATGCGGGAGTTTGTAAAAAATGCATCTTGATGTTCTGTGCAATGCACGGGCATCTTGCTAGTCCATGAAAACAACACATGGCAAAATTCCACGGCGAACGAGGGATTTGAATCTGTTGGGAGGGGTTGTTTGGATCTTGCCCGGGGTAGCCAAAATATTGGCGACCCTTTTGTCCACTGGTGCCTTTGCCACCGATGAACGAGGAATGGCTCGGGTGCTCATGTTGTCATGCATCCTCCAGCGCGCACGTTGGAGATGAGCTCGCACGAGCTGTGTTTTTTGTCCCACAACGCCGCCCGAGCCGCCCGCAGACCGACTGGCGACCCACAAATTACGCCATCCAACCGTAGCCGCACACATTATGACAGCAACTCAACCAACCGGACGAAATTCACGCAAACACGTAGACAAACTGATATTTCATATAAACTACGACGGAAATCATATAAAATACCGGATTTTCATACAAACATGACGGATTTCATTACATTCAAATGAACTACGCGGTGCTAGTTCTGGACAACACAGGTATATAATACCTGGCCTAAATGGTTGCCCGCTGATCGATTTGTGTTCCTCATGTACGGCAGCATGATCACCGGACTGCCGGGAGCCCCGGAGGTATATGCTTCAGCGCAAAGGACTGCTCGCTTCCCCACTGCCCAACTGATATCATTGGCTGGTGCCGAAGATGATGGTGGCCGGCATGCACCGGTTTGAGTTCATCACCGGCCACTACTTCGCCATGGCCGGCACCGGCTCGAGTTCATCCTAACATTCCCCTCTTCCGTGGAGCCCATGCGGGGTCGACGAAGGTCCTCGCAACAAAAGGATCCGGCAAGACACCTGTTGTGTACGCCGTCGTCGCCTCTGCGGTGGCCATCATGGGACCCAAGCGGCGGCGGCCTCCCATGTTCTACTTCTCCTCGATGATGGCGGCGGATGCGGAGGCGCTGGCCACCGACTCGTCGCTCTCCGCGCACCCGGCTTTTGTCGCTGCTTGCATGGTGCGGCCGCCGGCATGGGAGTCTCGGCCATAGAAACGGGAGATGCGGTACGAGGCGGCGGTGTGGACGGCAGCAACGATGCCCGTGTGCCGCTCCTCGTCGAGCTGGCCTGGAGCAGCGAGTTGCTGAACCGCGCACCGGCTTGGGGCGGCAACTGGCTCTGTTGGGTGAGGGGAGGGAGGTGGATCAGCGAGCTGCATAGCTCGTATCCGGCGGGCTACCCAGCCGGCTTGGATGCGGAATAACTACTCTTCGCAAGCCATTGTAAGAGTGGACAAAATGGTGGAGGAGATAGGGGAGCGGCGGAGGTGTGCGATTCTTGGCCGGCGTTTGGCCTCGTTTAAATAGGAGATTAAATAGACGGCGGACGGGAGGAGCTCGGCCGGCGTTGCGTTTAACGCTGGCCCGGTCATGAACGGACGTGTGTCCAGAGTGGGTTTCTCGGCTTCCACACGGGCGGGTTTCATGGAGGCGTTTGAATGCGGCACGAAGGCGTGTTCACCGGGCGTGCCATGAGTGGCGCCCTCGACTCTGACCTTGGACACCGCGCCATTCTTCCACTGACATGTGGGCTCTTTGGGTGCATGGCCTGCATGTCAGTGACCCAACACAGGCAGCGCACAGCAGAGGAACCTTTGGTGGGCCAGGGCCGTCAGAAGCGGGCGTTTCATAAACCGATGATTGTTCATTGTGTGTGACGTCATCTTTTTCATGTAGATAAGCCTACTATGTTGATAGCCCGTTCGATACGTTGTGATTCACAAAGACCGCTGCAAACATCAATGTTCTGCTTATCACAGATAAGATTGATTAATACCCGTAACAATCCATGTCCTTAACAAAGGTGCATGCACGTATAGGTTGAGCGTGTGTCTTGCGTCGTGTGGTGTGTGCATGTAGGCGTGCGAGTGTTGCGTGCGTGCAAGGGTAAGTTTTAGTGTTGCATGCATGGGTGCGTACGTGCGTGTGTTCGTGAGTGCATGTGTACGTGTCAGTGTTGCACGCCAGCATGCATGCGTGTGTATGTGTCAGTGTTGCACGCCTACATGCGTGCGTGTGTTGCGCGCGCGCATGTGTACGTGCGGGTGAGGCTACACGTCAGTCGACTGACTTTTTCATCTCTGGTCATTAGATTTTCCAGCCGTTGGATACGAAATCAAGGGCCTCCAGTTTATCATCAAACTCCACCCCCCTGAGCCGCCAGGCACCACTGGCCGA